>NC_056729.1:1014500636-1014503136 GCF_019279795.1 Protopterus annectens
CTAATTACAGGTGTGGGGGTAGTCACATTCTTTGATTTCCTGTCCTTGCCTATTTAAGTGGTACAGTGTGAAATATTTTCTGCTTAAAAACCTCAGCTTTGGCCGGCTAACA
This sequence comes from Protopterus annectens, assembly GCF_019279795.1. Classification (NCBI taxonomy): domain Eukaryota; kingdom Metazoa; phylum Chordata; order Ceratodontiformes; family Protopteridae; genus Protopterus; species Protopterus annectens. Next base: position 1,014,500,749 of record NC_056729.1, read on the forward strand.
ACTTGTTATATTCAACTGGACGTATAAGAGAATTTAAGTATCTTTATCTGCTTTTTTTAAAAAAAAAAATACAGTATTTAAAATTGATTTTTACTGTGTGGAAAGAATATTTAGCTGAACTGCAAGGTTTCAGTCTGCTCTTCAGTTTGTCCCACCCACCCTCCCTGTTTTTGTTTTGGTGTTAATCTTGGTGGCCTTGCAGCTGCCCGCCCCTCTTGTAAATTTGTGTTTGGATACTCCTTCTGGGCCCATCTCATTTGCTCACTCAACTGAGTGCAGTGAGATCATATTCTGATTTCAGGCACTCCTACTGTGTACAAAGAGAGCATCTGGGAAACAGAAAAAAAAAAAAAAAAAAAAAAATTAAGCTTGTTTCCTGCCTTTCCTGTTAAGTGGTATAGACTATTTGTAGGCTTTTGAGCCCCCAAGCCCTTCTGTGTTGGAGGGAAGCCTTCTAGCTTAGTTTTTTTCCCTATAACTAGCCAGTTTTCTAGTTTCAGCACTCAAATCTGTTTCTTTGATCTCAGCACTTGTTCAGAAAAAAAAAAAAAAAAAAAAAATTTTAATCTGCTTTTACTGTACTTGTGTTTCTACCTACTTTTTTTACTTTTGCATCATCTTAAAAGTACTCAATTGTATTTATTACTGCTTGGTGTAACTCATTCTAAGCCTTCTGGTTTAAACACTTGGGCTTCGGACCAGTTGTTTTGCACTGAGAGGGTTTGTGGTCTGCACTGTAGTGGCAGAACAGGTAGCTTACATCCTTCTAGGTTGGGAACTGCTGATTGAGGGCTCAGTGTCTGTTATTCTAAAAGTGTATTAATTCTGGTTTAAGCACTTAGGCTTTCAGGCCAGTTATTTTACATTAAGAGGGTTCGTGGTCTGCACTCTTGTGGGAGGAGAGGCTGGACTCTGCCCTCTGAGCTGGGAATTTCTGATTGAAGGCTTATAGTGCATGCATATCTGAACTGCTTCTTACTGAAGTTGGTGCCTTGTTTGCTGTGGCATAGACTGGATTCGGCCTGCTGGATCTAGCTTTGTTTGTGTAACTTGAGCACTAATCCAGGCATTCTCTAAAGTATTCAATTGTATTTATTACTGCTTGGTAGTAACTTGATTAAAGTTTAGCTGTCATTCTAAGTCTTTTTGATTAAGCACTTGGGCTTCAGACCAGTTGTTTTACATTAGGAAGGTTTGTGGCATGCACTGTGGTGGCAGGACAGGTAGCTTTCATCCTTCTAAGTTGGGAACTGCTGATTGAGAGCCCAGTGTCTGTTATTCTTAAAGTGTATTAGTTCGGTTTAGGCACTTGGGCTTCAGGCCAGTTATTTTACATTAAGAAGGTTTGTGGTCTGCACTCTTGTGGGAGAAGAGGCTGGACTCTGCCCTTCTGAGCTGGGAATTTCTGGTTAAAGGTTTATAGTGCCTGAATATTTGAACTGTATCTTACTGAAATTGGTACACCTTGTTTGCTGTAGCATAGACTAGATCCAGGCCTGCTGAATATAGCTTTGTTTATATGCTTGTTGTTTGTTTGCTTGTTATTTCCCTGGAACGCTAATTCCACCTAATACGGCTTCTCAGTGCTTCTGTGGCTCACTAGTGATATCTGCATTGCTTACTGTACTTATTTCCTTGTTTCACTTGAAAGTAAGTTACTGTTTGTCGTTTTGCATTTAAGTTACCTGTAACACATTGCACTTAAGTTACCTGGCACTTGCTCACTAAAGCAATTATATAAGTCAGCACTAAAATTAAAAGCACTACACCCTCACTCCCCACTGGCCCTAGTTTTCAATTATTAAGGAATTCCCAATATTATTCTAGCATGTCCAAAGGTCAGTTGTCAATCTCCTCTCCAGTCCAGCTGGTGAATCTGGGAATCTTGAGGCAATGTTACAACTGCCTCATGTACACAGACAACCCTCTCCTCCTCCCAACAAATTCCAACACATGTGAGAGATGCAACCATATAGCCAAACTGGAGGCTAAGCTCTCTCAACTCAGTACTGGCATAACCAGTCAGGAGGAGAAGGAAACCATACTCACTACAATTCCAGTCTCACATAGACCTACCACGACAGCAAACCAAACACATAATCACACAAAACATACTGGGAGGCTCTAAATAAAGATCTGCCGAAGCAGCAGAGACCTCCAAAGCAGACACCCAAGCAGCCGCTACCCCAAAACAAAACACGTGCAACACATATCTCACAAAGCCAGTGTGCCAAACAGTCACAGCCCTTAAGACTAAACAACACACCTGATACACTTGTAATAGGTGACTCTATCGTCAGGCACACTGGCGTCCCGCCACCAGGCTGAACAAGGAGAGGGTCACTGTGAGCAGCCTGTCGGGTGCTAGGATCCGCCACATAACACAAG
>NC_056729.1:1014508136-1014530636 GCF_019279795.1 Protopterus annectens
CCTTCTTTACCGGACCATAAAATAAATATATTGTCCAGGTAACGTAAATACAATTTAATATTACCCCAATATGGACCACCAATAACATATGTATCTTCCCAACCCAATAAAACAAGATTGGCATAAACAGGAGAGGATGCTGCTCCCATAGAAACCCCCTTGATTTGTTGATAGTATTCTCCTTCAAACCAAAGGAAATTATTGTCCAAGACAATACTCATAAACTCACAGATTAATTTAATCATGTCATTTTCAAGCTCAGAGTATAAAAATAATACCTCTTCAAAAAATGTTAAACCTTCCATTTTGGGAATACAAGTAAAAAGGTTTTTTATATCAACTGTAAGAAAGAACACTTCCTCACTAAAAAAAGCCTCTTTAATATTTTTCAAAAATTCCCAAGAATCTTTTAACAAGTGTGAAACTTTTTTTGTAACATGTTGCACACAGGTATCTATAAATACTGTAATTGTATGTATCTTAGATCCCCTGGCCGCCACTATAGGCCTAAAAGGTGGTTTGTCAATACATTTGTGTATCTTAGGGATACCAAAAAAGACCGGAACCAGGGGATCTTTCCTATAGAGGAATTCATAAGTATCTTGATCTATCCATCCATCTAACAAATATTCTTCCAAATAAGAATCTATTCTGGAATATGCTATATTGATATGATTCTTTGAAATTCCTATATAGGTATTGTTATCAAATAGTATGTTTAACATTTCATCAGAGTAATCATTACTACGAAATATAGCAACTCCTCCCCACTTGTCTGGAATCATAACCCATATACTCTTATCCATTCTTAAATGTTGTAATAATTCATATTCACCCTTGGTCAAATTTCCATAATAATCTCTTTTGTTGTTACTTTTATAAATATTGTAGACATCTTCCATAACCAACTTCTCATAGGTTTCTACCAAGGGATGTAAGATGGGGTTATATGTACTTTTTTTCTTAGGTAAAACTAAATTAGGAGAACCTGTATCCACAGTTTTGTCATGACACCCTAAATTAATTTCCAAATTTAGTTTTCTAGTATAAAACTTTAAAGATGTAATATTCTCAACTAAATTTCCAGAGTTAGAAGGAATAAATTTGACTCCCTTGGAAAATAATTTAAAATAATCATCATATATATCTACACACACACACACACACACACACACACACACACACACACACACACACACACACACACACACACACACACACACACATATATATATATACACACACACACACACACACACACACACACACACACATATATATATATATATATATATATATATATATATATATGCACAAATAACCGAGAAGACTATAGAAGATAATACTTAAATGCAATAGAAACTTCTATAAACAGATAAAAAATGTAAAAATGGATCAAACAAAGCCACAGGTGTTGCGTAAGCTTTCATTCCTGTTTAATGTATTGGAACTTCTTCAGAATGAGTCAAATTACAAGGGGCCAGATTAAAATACTATAGAATAGAATCATAAATATTACATAGCTTGAAATAGCCAATCAATAACAGTAAACTTATTAGTGATGCAAACATCATCAGTACAGTGAATTGTGTATGTAACTGTATGAAAACATGACACTATCATTATACTACACTCTAACTGCATTACTTTATGCCATAGACTGAAAAATATGCAAGGACAAAGCTGTAAACAGAACAACATTTTAAAACAGTGAATAGAACCAATAAGGGTACATAGTTTTATCTATAAAAAGAAACGTGAACCCAAAAACCAGAGACTGTCTCCATAATACATATGTTGTAGTATAAACATTTCCTTTACAATTTTAAGGCAGATTTAAGATTTGAGGATTCAATGAGACCAGGAAAAAATTCTGCATTTAATCTCAATTGCCAGTTTAGTTCTTGAACCTGGAATTTGCAATCAGCATCCCCAAAGAAATCCTTAACCTGTTCCAAAATGAAAAACTTAAACTGAGAAAAATTAGGATAGGAAGAACTGTGTTTACTGAAAGCATTGGAAAGATCCTTATTTCTAATGGCAAAACAATGCCCTTTGATACTGTCATTGAGCTTACGAACTGTCTTCCCAACATAAAAACAGGAGCATGTCGTACACACTGCGATATTGATATATATATATATATATATATATATATATATATATATATATATATATATATATATATGTATATATATATATATATCTATCTATATATATATATATATATATATATACATATATATATACATATATATATAAATATATATATATATATATATATACATACATATATATATATATATATATATATATATATATATATATATATATATATATATATATATATATATATATATATATATATATAGGTTCATAGGTTCATACTAGGCTATCTGCCCTAGGGCATTTATAAGCCTAGCCAGAATGTGTTTGGCTTTCGCCACCCATTTTAAATTTATTTTGCTATGCCCTTTTTCGAGGTTAATTGAACTCCAACAATTCAAGCCCGCAAGGGCTAGAAAAAATACCAGGAATATCGGATTAACCACAATACGTTTCTTTTATTACAGACAGTTACAACGGAGATAATACTTGGTTTAGCGCTTTCATCTGGATAACTAGATTTCCTCAGAACAAAGTATACAGAATCACTCACACTTGAATACTTAAAGAATTCCGCCCTTTTTCATCAATTAATCAATTAAGTGTTGTTCATCTCTATTAAAATTTAAAAAGGAAGAAGTAAATTTTTCCTGCTAAAAAAATCTCATACAAGAATTATTGTATGTACAACCATACAACTGAATACTGTCATTACTAAAAATGTACATAACTATTAAAAATGAATGCGATATATATCCATCGCTTAGTATTCCATTGATTATTTTCATCTAATTCTATCTATTTACGTCTAAAATGTAGTTCTAAACCTATTACTATTATTTTTCGAGGTTAGTATACTGTGCCTCTGTCTAACAGTGACACAGAAGTGATACCCGGGGTAAACCTACGATCTCCCATCCACTCATCAAGATTTCTCTTGAATAGAGTCAATGAGAGACTCTGCCTAACCTGGACTGGGATTTTATTCCAGAGTGAAGGGAGCCTCTGGGTTACGAATCTGTCCCTCCAGCATGTCCTATTTATTTCAGTGCTGAGGTTCAAGTCTCTCGAGTGCGTAGCTCGATGGGATTTGGATTTTCTGAGGTGCAGCATGTCCATTAATTCCAGGTTGGACATGGCTTTATACGTCAGGCACAGATCGCCTCTGAACAGGCAGTATGCCACTGAGTAGAGCTGGAGTTTCTTTAACCAGGCATATATATATATATATATATATATATATATATATGTATATATATATATATATATATTTCTTTATGTGGAGCATGTCCAACAGCTCTGGGTTTGACATAGCTTTGTATGTTAGCAGAGATCGCCTCTGAGTAGGCGATATGTGACGGAGTAAATCTGGAGTTTTTTGAGTCGGTCTGCATAAGGCATCTGTTTGAGGCCAGTAATCCTCTTTGTAAGGTATTTTTGCAGCCGTTCCAGTTGTTGTAGATGTCTTGTGAGGTACATACCAAAAGGGGCATTGTACTCTATAATGGGTCTAATGAGTGATGACTAGAGGGAAACAATGACCTCTTTTTTTCTGGATGAGAAACCTTTTGTGATGAGGTGTGCCACATAGAAGGATTTCCTGACCAATGTGTCAATGTGATTATCAAAGGAGAGACTACTGTCCACCTGTGTCCCAAGGTCTCTTATCACACTTTCAGTGTTAAGTAGACTACCACCTATGCGGTAGTTCATGGGTACAACATTTTTTACCAAAGGGCATGACAATGCAGTTTTTGGCATTGAGCTTGAGACCATGGCTTTGACACCAGGAATCTGTCTCAGTGAGGCCCTTTTGTAGGATGTCCACATCGTTAGGAGTTTTGATTATGGCTCCTAGTTTGCAGTCATCTGCAAACTTTGTTAGCCAAAGTCCTTCTGTGTTAGCCTGTACTTCAGAGAAGTAGATACCAAACAGGAGAGGACCCAGGACTGAACCCTGTGATATTCCACTTGTCACTGGTCTGAAGTCTGATTTGGAGTCTGCTACTTTCACAGTGTGAGTTCTGTCAGTAAGCCAGTTGGCAACCCATCTTTTGACATAGGGATTTATACCTAGTTTAGTGACTTTATCTATACCTCCAGAGTGGGGGATGGTATTGAATGCCTTGGCGAGATCTAGATAGGCTGTGTGAACCACCTTATCCTCATCTATGGCTTTGGTGACTGCTTCAAAGAAGTCTGTCAGGTTTAGGAGACATGATCTGCCTTTTACAAACCCGAACTGTGTGGGGTCAAGAGTTTGGAGATCTCCAATGTCTTTGTTTATGAGTTCCATGGCCTTGCAGACCAGGCTTGTCAGGCTAATGTGGCAGTAGTTCCTGGGGTCTGTTGTGGCCCCCACTTTGTGGAGTGGGATAACCATCACAGTGCACCATTCAATGGGCACAAAGCCTGAGATGAGGCTATGATTGAACATGGTACTTAGGTGGGGTGCCAGTTCATTCTGTAGTTCATGTAGAAGGCAGCCTGGGATGTTGTCAGGTCCCATGGATGCTGTGTTCTTGGGTTTACAGAGTGAGGTTTTTACCTGTGCAGACGTGATTACAGGAACTTTGCATTCTTCCGGTATAAAGATGGGCCCTTTAGGGGCGAGGGGGAGTAAAGTTAGCACTGAACCTATTTGCCAGGATGTTGGCAATATCAGTTGGTTCTGTATATTTAGTGTCATTGTGCTGTCACTCAGAGAAGATCTGAGTGTTGCCATTGAAATTCTTGACAAAGCTATAGAATGTTTTGTGGTTGTCTTTAAAATCAGTTGTGATTTTGTTTTCATAACAAGTTTTGGAGGATTTTATGAGTAATCTCAGTTTCTTGCTGAGGCTGACCATGGAGTTTCCCCAGTCATGGGAATTTACTCTTTTTTGCAACAGATTTTTTCTTCTGTTGTAGAGTTTGTTTATGGCAGTAGACCACCAGATTGACTTCCTTTTTTTGGAGGATAGCATCTTGGTTCTGTTAGGGATAGCACGATCCATGCACTCGTGTAAGTGCTTATAAAGAGCATTTGTGTAGGATTCAGCAGTTGTACCTCTATTGTCCATCTGCATGGGTGTCATGAAGTTTGCCACTTCTGTCTTAAGAAGTGTGAAGTTGCCATTGGAGAAATGTTTTATGGTTGTTTTCCTAATGGGGGTGGGAGTGGGATGTGGATGTCTAGGGTGATTAGCTTGTGTCGGATCTGACCAACAAGGTGCTGACCTCTGGTGTGGAACACCGGTCACCCATGTTAGTGATGACCAGGTCTAGGATATTGCTGCCCCTGGTGGAGGTGTGGATAAGTTGATCTAAGGTGTTGGAATTGATGATTTTCAGAAAACGTTGAGCAAAAGAGTTGGTACACAAGTAGTTTTCCCAGTTAATGGTGGGGTAGTTGAAATCACCCATTATTTGGGTGTTGGGTTGTACCTTAATATTTTCCAGTGTATCAAGAAAAGAGGAGTGGGAATCCTGGGGCATGGTGGGGGGTCTGTAGCAAGCTACAATCTGGATTGCGGTTTTGCCCAGAGTTAGTTGAACTTGGATAATCTCGGATGCATTATGCTGAGCAACTAGCTTGGAGGTGAGGATATCCTTCATCAATATGGACACGTCTCCATCTTTAATGTTTTGGTCTGGGTTTGCTGGCTGAAACGTGTGGTATGAATTATAGCCTGGTAATGCAGGGGTGCTCTCTGGAGCTCTGAACCAGGTGTCTGTCACTGCACAGATGTCGATGTTCTCCGTTTTAAGGAGTGCCTCGAGTGAGTGCATTTTGAGGTTTAGACTTTTAGCATTACCCTCAGATTTTGCCTGTTTGTACCTGTTACTGTGGTGAATTTGTCAATTGAACTTTGCCTAAAAAAGGCACTATAGGGGTGGTAACAGCCTTTGCCAGAATCCGGAATCCCAAGGGTGACAGGTGCAGGCCATCTCTATCAAAGCAGCATGGTCTGTCGATCATGTTATCCCAGGCAGACAGATAATGGATTCCCTTAGAATGACACCAGAAGCTTAGCCAATTGTTGAAGTCAGTCATTTTGTCCTTGTACTGTGGTATCATTCTGGGTGATGGCAGGATGCTACTCAAGGCTACGGTCATACCTGCCTGGGCTACAAGATCAGAGAGCTCCTCCATGTCACTTTTCATGTAGTCCAGGGAGGTACATCTGAGGTCATTCACACCAACATGGACAATGACAGAGTCATATTTGTTCTTGTTGTGGAGTGACCTGACTGCGTGCGTTATGTGCTGGACCCTGGCACCGGACAGGCAGCTGACAGTACCTTTCTCCTTGTTTAGCCTGGTGAGTGGAACATCAGTGTGCCTGACTATAGAGTCACCTATGACTAGAGTGGTGGGTAAGTTATGCCTTATGGGCTGTAATTGAGTGGCACACTGAGTATGTGGGCAATGTGTCATTTGGGTTGTGTTGGGGGGTGAAGGTTGCTTGCATTTCTGCTTTGGAGGACCCTGATGCTTGGGCAGGTTTTTATTGAGAGCCTCAGTGAATGTAGGTATGTGTTTTGTGTTTTTATGTGTGTGTTTTGGTGGTGTAGGTTTTGATGGACTATGTGATTAGTGTGACGTGGTGCAAGTGTTTACCTTCTCCTCTTGACTGTCTAGTCCAGTCTTCAGTGAAGAGAGCTTTGCTTCCAGTTTGGCTATATAAGTGCATATCTCACAGGTTGTAGTGTTGGGTGGTAGGAGGAGATAGTTGTCTGTGTACATGAGGCAATTGCTGCATTGTCCCAAGATGCCCAGATTCATAAGGTAGACAGGAGAAATCACTGGAAGCTGACCCTCAGACATGACTGGAAAGGTGCTTATTTATTAACTAATAAAAACTGCTTTCCTCTAGCCAAGTAAGGAAAGTCGAGTGCTGTAGTAATTTGCAGCTTATCTAGTGCTTACAACAAGTTCAGAACAAGTGCCAAGTTCAAAGAAACAGATTTGAGTGATGAAACTAGAACACTGGCTACTTCTAAGAAACAAAATTAAGCTGGAAGGCTTCCCTCCAACACAGAAAGGCTTGGGGGCTCAGAAGCCTACAAACAGTCTAGACCACTTAATGGAAAGGCAGGAAACAAGCTTAAAAAATGTTTTTTCTTTACAGATGCTCTCTTTGTACACAGTAGGAGTGCCTGAAATCAGAATATGATCTCACTGCACTCAGTTGAGTGAGCAAATGAGATGGGCCTAGAACGAGTATCCAAACACAAATTTACATGAGGGGCAGGCAGTTTCAAAGCCACCAAAATTAACACCAAGACAAAAAAAGGGATGGTGGGTGGGGAACTAACTGAAAAAACAGAGTCAAAACTTCCAGTTCAGTTAATATTCAATGCAACATAAATAAATCAATTAAAATGCTGTATTATTTGAAAAAAGTGCAGATAAAAGGTACTTAAATTGTCTTATACGTCCAGTTGAATACAGCTAGATCTTAGCCGGACAAAGCTGAGGTTTTAAGCAGAAAATAATCCAAAATGTACCACTTAAATAGGCAGTGACAGGATATCAATGAATGAGACTACCCCCGCCTGCAATTACTAATAGGCAGTAAAAATCTAGCAAGCACTAACTGAAAAAACAGAGTCAAAACTTCCAGTTCAGTTAATATTCAATGCAACACAAATAAATCAATTAAAATGCTGTATTATTTGAAAAAAGTGCAGACAAAAGGTACGTAAATTGTCTTATATGTCCAGTTGAATACAGCTAGATCTTAGCTGGCCAAAGCTGAGATTTTAAGCAGAAAATAATCCAAAATGTACCATTTAAATAGGCAGTGACAGGATATCAATGAATGAGACAACCCCCTCCTGCAATTACTAATAGGCAGTAAAAATTTAGCAAGCACTAACTGAAAAAACAGACTCAAAACTTCCAGTTCAGTTAATATTCAATGCAACATAAATAAATCAATTAAAATGCTGTATTATTTGAAAAAAGTGCAGATAAAAGGTACTTAAATTGTCTTATACATCCAGTTGAATACAACTAGATCAGGGCCGGCCAAAGCTGAGGTTTTAAGCAGAAAATAATCCAAAATGTACCACTTAAATAGGCAGAGACAGGATATCAATGAATGAGAGTACCCCTGCCTGCAATTACTAACAGGCAATAAAAATCTAGCAAGCACTAACTGAGAAAACAGAGTCAAAACTTCCAGTTCAGTTAATATTTAATGAAAAACAAATAAATCAAAATGCTGTATTATTTGAAAAAAGTGCAGATAAAAGGCACTTAAATTGACTTATACGTTCAGTTGAATACAGCTAGATCTTAGCCAGTCAAAGCTGAGGTTTTAAGCAGAAAATATTCCAAAATGTACCACTTAAATAGGCAATGACAGGATATCAATGAAAAGGACTACACCTGCCCGCAACTACTAATAGGCAATAAAAGTGTAACAAGCACTAACTGAAAAAACAGAGTCAAAATTTCTAGTTCAGTTAATATTCAATGCAACACAAATAAATCAATTAAAATGCTGTATTATTTGAAAAAAGTGCAGATAAAAGGTGCTTAAATTCTTATACGTTTACCTGAATACAGCTAGATCTTAGCCAGCCAAAGCTGAGGTTTTAAGCAAAAAATAATCCAAAATGTACCACTTAAATAGGCAGTGGCAGGATATCAATGAATGAGTCTACCCCCGCCTGCAATTACTTCTTCTTCTTCTTTCGACTGCTCCCGTCAGGGGTTGCCACAGCAGATCAACTGTTTCCATTTCTTCCTGTCCTCTGTATCTTGCTCTGTCACACCAACCACCTGCATGTCCTCTCTCACTACATCCATAAACCTTATCTTAGGCCTTCCTCGTTTCCTGTTACATGGCAGCTTCATCCTTAGCATCTTTTTCCCAACATACTCTGCATCCCTCCTCAGCACATGTCCAAACCAATGTAATCTTGCCTCTCTGGCTTTGTCTCCAAACCTTCCAACCTGGGCTGACCCTCTAATATACTTATTCCTAATCCTGTCCATCCTCGTCACACCCAGTGCAAATCTTAACATCTTCAATTCTGCTACGTCAAGCTCTGACTCCTGCCTTTTTGTCAATGCCACTGTCTCCAACCCGTATAACATAGCTGGTCTCACTACCCTCTTGTAGACCTTCCCTTTCACTCTTACTGGTACTCGTCTGTCACAAATCACTCCTGACACTCTTCTCCACCCACTTCATCCTGCCTTTACTGTCTTCTTCCCATCTCTTCCACACTCACCATTACTCTGAACTGCTGATCCCAAGTAATTAAACTCATCCACCTTCACCACCTCTACTCCCTGCATCCTCACCATTCCTCTAGCCACCCTCTCATTCACACACATATATATTTTGTCTTAGTCCTGCTGACCTTCATTCCTCTTCTCTCTAGAGCATATCTCCACCTCTCCAAGGTCTATTCCACCTGTTCCCTACTCTCACTACAGATCACAATGTCATCTGCAAACATCATAGTCCACGGGGACTCCTGTCTGATCTCGTCTGTCCACCTGTCCATCACCATTACAAATAAGAAAGGGCTCAGAGCTCAACCTTGATGTAATCCCCCCTCCACCATAAACGCATCCGTCACTCCCACTGCAGACCTCACTGCTGTCACACTACCCTCGTACATATCCTGTACCACTCTTACATACTTCTCTGACACTTCCGACTTCCTCATACAATACCACAACTCTGCTCTATGTACCCTGTCATATGCTTTCTCTAAATCCACAGACACAATGCAACTCCTTCTGACATTCTCTGCACGTCTCCATCAACACTCTCAAAGTAAACATCGCATCTGTAGTGCTCTTTCCTGGCATGAAACGATACTGTTGATCGCTAATCATCACCTCCCTTCTTAACCTAGCCTCCACTGCTCTTTCCCATAACTTCATGCTGTGACTGATCAATTTAATCCCTCTGTAGTTACTACAGCTCTGCAAATCACCCTTATTCTTAAAAATCCGTACCAAAACACTTTTGCTCCATTCCTCGGGCATCCTCTCACTTTCCAAGATTTCATTAAACAATCTAGTTAAAAACTCCACTGCCATTTCACCTAAACACCTCCATGCTTCCACAGGTATGACATCTGGACCAACAGCCTTTCCTTTCTTCATCCTCTTCATTGCTATCCTTACTTCCTCCTTGCTAATCCACTGCGCTTCATGATTCACTATCCGCACATCATCCAGACTTCTCTCCCTTTCATTTTCTTCATTCATCAGCCCCTCAAAGTACTTTTTCCATCTGCTCAATACACTCTCCTCACTTGTGAGTACGTTTCCCTCATTATCCTTTATCACCCTTACCTGCTGCACATCTTTATTAGCTCAGTCCCTCCGTGTAGCCAATCGGTACAGGTCCTTTTCTCCCTCCTTAGTGTCCAACCTTTTATACAACTCACCATATGCCTTATTCTTAGCCTTCACCACCTCTCTCTTTGCCATGGACCTCATCTCCTTATAGTCTTGTCTACTTTCTTCATCTCTCTGACAATCCCACTTCTTCTTCGCCAACCTCTTTCTCTGTATACTCTCCTGTAGTTTTTCCTTCCACCACCAGGTCTCCTTGTCCTCCTTCCTCTTTCCACATGTCACACCAAGCACCTTTCTAGCCATCTCTCTTACTAGCTCTGCTGTAGTGACCCAGCTATTCGGTAACTCTTCACTGCCACCCAGTGCCTGTCTTAATTCTTCCCTGAACATCACCGCACAATTACCATTTTTCAATTTCCACCATTTGATCCTTGGTGCTGCCCTCACACTCATTCTACTCTTCTTAATCACCAGTGTCATCCTACAAACCACCATCCTATCCTGTCTAACCACACTTTCCCCTGCGACCACTTTACAGTCTCCAATCTCCTTCAGACTGGCCCTTCTACATAAGATATATTCCATCTGTGTGCATCTTCCTCCACTCTTGTATGTCACCCTATGCTCCTCCTTCTTGTTAAAATACGTATTCAACACAGCCATGTCCATCCTTTTCACAAAATCCACTACCATCTGACCTTCTGCATTCCATTGCTTAACACCATACCTACCCATCACTTCCTCATCCCCTCTATTCTCTTCACCAACATACCCATTGAAATCTGCTCCAATCACCAGTCGCTCACCCTTGGGTACAGTCATCACCACTTCATCCAACTCACTCCAAAAATTTTCTTTCTCATCCATCGCACACCCAACTTGTGGAGCATATGCACTAACAACATTCATCATTACACTATCAATTTCCAGCTTCATAAACATCACTCTATCCGACACTCTTTTCATCTCCAAAACACTCTTAACATACTGTTCCTTCAGGATAATGCCTACGCCATTTCTCCTCCCTTCCACACCATGATAAAACTATTTCAACCCGACTCCAATACACCTAGCCTTGCTCCCCTTCCATCTGGTCTCTTGCACACACAATATACTAACCTTCCTTTGGCCCATCATATCAGCTAGCTCTCTCCCTATACCAGTCATACTGCCAACATTCAAAGTTCCAACCCTCACTATCACAGTCCTAGCCTTTACCTGCCTTCGGCCATGCCTTCTGCCTCTTCTTCTCCTTCAGCCAACAGTAACCCAATTTCCACCAGCACCCTGTTGGCCAACAGTACTGGTTGCAGTCATTGTTAACCAGTGCCTTGACCGATCCAGTATGTATGTGTGTACTTTTGTCTGCATGTATGATTTGGCAAAATTATATGCCTGATGCCCTTCCTGATGCATCCCTACCCATTTTTCCAGGCTTGGGACTGGCACAAAGAAATGCACTGGCTTTTGCATCCCCAGTGGCTCGGTTTCCTGCCTGCAATTACTAACAGGCAATAAAAATCTAACAAGCACTAACTGAAAAAACAGAGTCAAAACTTCCAGTTCAGTTAATAGTCAATGCAACACAAATAAATCAATTAAAATGCTGTATTATTTGAAAAAAGTGCAGATAAAACATGCTTAAATTCTCTTATACATCCAGTTGAATACAGCTAGATCTTAGCTGGCCAAAGCTGAGGTTTTAAGCAGAAAATATTCCAAAATGTACCACTTAATTAGGCAGTGACAGGTTATCAATGAATGAGTCTACCCTCACCTGCAATTACTAACAGGCAATAAAAATCTAGCATGCACTAACTGAAAAAACAGAGTCAAAACTTCCAGTTCAGTTAATATTCAATGCAACACAAATAAATCAATTAAAATGCTGTATTATTTGAAAAAAGTGCAGATAAAAGGCACTTAAATTGACTTATACATTCAGTTGAATACAGCTAGATCTTAGCCAGCCAAAGATGAGGTTTTAAGCAGAAAATATTCCAAAACGTACCACTTATTTAGTCAGTGACAGGATATCAATGAATGAGACTACCCCCACCTGCAATTACTAATAGGCAATAAAAATCTAACAAGCACTAACTGAAAAAACAGTGTCAAAACTTCCAGTTCAGTTAATATTCAATGCAACACAAATAAATCAATTAAAATGCTGTATTATTTGAAAAAAGTGCAGATAAAAGGTACTTAAGTTCTCTTATACATTCAGCTGAATACAGCTAGATCTTAGCCAGCCAAAGCTGAGGTTTTAATCAGAAAATATTCCAAAATGTACCACTTAAAAAGACAGTGGCAGGATATCAATGAATGAGTCTACCCCCACCTGCAATTACTTCTTCTTCTTCTTTTGACTGCTCCTGTCAGGGGTTCCACAGCAGATCAACTGTTTTCATTACTTCCTGTCCTCTGTAACTTGCTCTGTCACACCAACCACCTGCATGTCCTCTCTCACCACATCCATCAACCTTATCTTAGGACTTCCTCTTTCCTGTTACCTGGCAGCTTCATCCTTACCATTTTTTTCCCAATATACTCTGCATCCCTCCTCAGCACATGTCCAAACCAATGTAATCTTGCCTCTCTGGCTTTGTCTCCAAACCTTCCAACCTGGGCTGACCCTCTAATATACTTATTCCTAATCCTGTCCATCCTCGTCACACCTAGTGCAAATCTTAACATCTGCAATTCTGCCACGTCAAGCTCTGACTCCTGCCTTTTTGTCAATGCCACTGTCTCCAACCCATATAACATTGCTGGTCTCACTACCCTCTTGTAGACCTTCCCTTTCACTCCTACTGGTACACGTCTGTCACAAATGACTCCTGACACTCTTCTCCACCCACTTCATCCTGCCTGTACTCTCTTCTTCACCTCTCTTCCACACTCACCATTACTCTGAAATGCTGATCCCAAGTATTTAAACTCATCCACCTTCACCACCTCTACTCCCTGCATCCTCACCATTCCTCTATCCTCCCTCTCATTCACACACATATATTCTGTCTTAGTCCTGCTGACCTTCATTCCTCTTCTCTCTAGAGCATATCTCCACCTCTCCAGAGTCTCCTCCACCTGTTCCTTACTCTCACTACAGATCACAATGTCATCTGCCAACATCATTGTCCCCGGGGACTCCTGTCTGATGTCGTCTGTCAACCTGTCCATCACCATTACAAATAAGAAAGGGCTCAGAGCTGAACCTTGATGTAATCCCACCTCCACCTTAAACACATCCGTCACTCCCACCGCAGACCTCACCATTGTTACACTACCCTCGTACATATCCTGTACCACTCTTACATACTTCTCTGACACTCCCGACTTCCTCATATAATACCACAACTCCTTTCTATGCACCCTGTCATATGCTTTCTCTAAATCCACAAAGACACAATGCAACTCCTCCTGACATTCTCTGTACATCTCCATCAACACTCTCAAAGCAAACATCACATCTGTAGTGCTCTTTCCTGGCATGAAATGATACTGCTGATCACTAACCATCACCTCCCTTCTTAACCTAGCCTCCACTACTCTTTCCCATAACTTCATGCTGTGACTGATCAATTTAATCCCTCTGTAGTTATTACAGCTCTGCAAATCACCCTTATTCTTAAAAATCGGTACCAAAACACTTTTGCTCCATTCCTCAGGCATCCTCTCACTTTCCAAGATTTCATTAAACAATCTAGTTAAAAACTCCACTGCCATTTCACCTAAACACCTCCATGCTTCCACAGGTATGTCATCTGGACCAACAGCCTTTCCGTTCTTCATCCTCTTCATTGCTATCCTTACTTCCTCCTTGCTAATCCACTGCGCTTCATGATTCACTATCCGCACATCATCCAGCCTTCTCTTTCTCTCATTTTCTTCATTCATCAGCCCCTCAAAGTACTTTTCCATCTGCTCAACACACTCTCCTCACTTGTGAGTATGTTTCCTTCATTATCCTTTATCACCTTTACCTGCTGCACATCTTTATTAGCTCGGTCCCTCTGTGTAGCCAATCGGTACAAGTCCTTTTCTCCCTCCTTAGTGTCCAACCTTTTATACAACTCACCATATGCCTTATTCTTAGCCTTCGCCACCTCTCTGTTTGCCATGCACCTCATCTCCTTATACTCTTGTCTACTTTCTTCATCTCTCTGACAATCACACTTCTTCTTTGCCAACCTCTTTCTCTGTATACTCTCCTGTACTTCTTCATTCCACCACCAGGTCTCCTTATCCTCCTTCCTCTTTCCAGATGTCACACCAAGCACCTTTCTAGCCATCTCTCTTACTAGCTCTGCTGTAGTGACCCAGCTATTCGGTAACTCTTCACTGCCACCCAGTGCTTGTCTTAACTCTTCCCAGAACATCACCGTACAATTACCATTCTTCAATTTCCACCATTTGATCCTTGGTGCTGCCATCACACTCATCCTCCTCTTCTTGATCACCAATGTCATCCTACAAACCACCACCCTATCCTGTCTAACTACACTTTCCCCTGTGACCACTTTACAGCCTCCAATCTCCTTCCGACAGGCCCTTCTACATAAGATATAATCCACCTGTGTGCATCTTCCTCCACTCTTGTATGTCACCCTATGCTCCTCCTTCTTGTTAAAATACGTATTCAACACAGCCATGTCCATCCTTTTCACAAAATCCACTACCATCTGAACTTCTGCATTCCTTTGCCTAACACCATACCTTCCCATCACTTCCTCATCCCCTCTATTCTCTTCAACAACATGCCCATTGAAATCTGCTCCAATCACCAGGCTCTCAACCTTGGGTACAGTCATCACCACTTCATCCAACTCACTCCCAAATTTTTCTTTCTCATCCATCGCACACCCAACTTGTGGAGCATATGCACTAACAACATTCATCATTATACCATCAATTTCCAGCTTCATAAACATCACTCTATCCGACACTCTTTTCACCTCCAAAACACTCTTAACATACTGTTCCTTCAGGATAATGCCAACGCCATTTATCCTCCCATCCACATCATGTTAAAACTATTTGAACCCGACTCCAATACACCTAGCCTTGCTCCACTTCCATCTGGTCTCTTGCACACACAATATACCAACCATCTTTTGGTCCATCATATCAGCTAGCTCTCTCCCTATACCAGTCATACTGCCAACATTCAAAGTTCCGACCCTCACTATCACAGTCCTAGACTTTACCTGCTTTCGGCCATGCCTTCTGCCTCTTCTCCTCCTTCGGACAACAGTAGCCCAATTTCCACCAGCACCCTTTTGGGCAACAGTACTGGTTGTGGTCATTGTTAACCGGGGCCTCGACCAATCCAGTATGTATATGTGTACTTTTGCCTGCATGTATGATTTGGCAAAATTTTATGCCTGATGCCCTTCCTGACACAACCCTCCCCATTTGTCTGGGCTTGGGACCGGTACAAAGAAATGCACTGGCTTGTGCATCCCTAGTGGCTGGGTTTTCTGCCTGCAACTACTAACAGGCAATAAAAATCTAGCAAGCACTAACTGAAAAAACAGAGTCAAAACTTCCAGTTCAGTTAATATTCAATGCAACACAAATAAATCAATTAAAATGCTGTATTATTTGAAAAAAGTGCAGATAAAATGTGCTTAAATTCTCTTATACATTCAACTGAATACAGCTAGATCTTAGCCGGCCAAAGCTGAGGTTTTAAGCAGAAAATATTCCAAAATGTGACACTTAAATAGGCAGTGACAGGATATCAATGAATGAGACAACCCCCCGCCTGCAATTACTCCTTCTTCTTCTTTCGATTGCTCCCGTCAGGGGTCGCCACAGCAGATCAACTGTTTCCATTTCTTCCTGTCTTCTGTATCTTGCTCTGTCACACTAACCACCTGCATGTCCTCTCTCACCACATCCATAAACCTTATCTTAGGCCTTCCTCTTTTCCTGTTACCTGGCAGCTTCATCCTTAGCATCTTTTTCCCAATATACTCTGCATCCCTCCTCAGCACATGTCCAAACCAACGTAATCTTGCCTCCATGGCTTTGCCTCCAAACCTTCCAACATGGGCTGACCCTCTAATATACTTATTCCTAATCCAGTCCATCCTCGTCACACCCAGTGCAAATCTTAACATCTTCATTTCTGCCACATCAATCTCTGACTCCTGCCTTTTTGTCAATGCCACTGTCTCCAACCCATATAACCTAGATGGTCTCACTACCCTCTTGTAAACCTTCCCTTTCACTCTTACTGTTACTCGTCTGTCACAAATCACTTCTGACACTCTTCTCCACCCACTCCATCCTGCCTGTACTCTCTTCTTCACCTCTCTTCCACACTCACCAATACTCTGAACTGCTGATCCCAAGTATTTAAACTCATCCACCTTCACCACCTCTACTCCTTGCACCCTCACCATTCCTCTATCCTCCCTCTCCTTCACACACATATATTCTGTCTCAGTCCTGCTAACCTTCATTCCTCTTCCCTCTAGAGCATATCTCCACCTCTCCAGGGTCTCCTCCACCTGTTCCCTACCCTCACTACAGATCACAGTATCAACTGCAAACATCATAGTCCAATGGGACTCCTGTCTGATCTCGTCTGTCAACCTGTCCATCACCATTACAAATAAGAAAGGGCTCAGAGCTAAACCTTGATGTAATCCCACCTACACCTTAAATGCATACGTCACTCTCACCACAGACCTCACCACTGTCACACTACCCTCGTACATATCCTGTACCACTCTTACATACATCTCTGACACTCCTGACTTCCTCATACAATACCACAACTCCTGTCTAGGCACCCTGCTATATGCTTTCTCTAAATCCACAAAGACACAATGCAACTCCTTCTGACATTCTCTGTACTTCTCTATCAACACTCTCAAAGCAAACAACGCATCTGTAGTGATCTTTCCTGGCAGAAAACAATACTGCTGATCACTAATCATCACCTCCCTTCTTAACCTAGCCTCCACTACTCTTTCCCATAACTTCATGCGGTGAATGATCAATTTAATCATTCTGTAGTTACTACAGCTCTGCAAATAACCATTATTCTTAAAAAATCAGCACCAAAACACTTTTTCTCCATTCCTCGGGCATTCTCTCAGTTTCCAAGATGTCATTAAGCAATCTAGTTACAAACTCCACTGCAATTTCACCTAAACACCTCCATGCTTCCACAGGTATGTCATCTGGACCAACAGCCTTTCCGTTCTTCATCCTCTTCATTGCTATCCTTACTTCCTCCTTGCTAATCCACTGCACTTCATTATTCACTATCTGCACGTCATCCACCCTTCTCTCCATCTCATTCTCTTCCTTCATCAGCCCCTCAAAGTACTCTTTCCATCTGCTCAACACACTCTCCTCACTTGTGAGTTTGTTTCCCTCATTATCCTTTATCACCCTTACCTGCTGCACATCTTTACTAGCTCGGTCCCTCTGTCTAGCCAATCAGTACAGGTCCTTTTCTCCCTCCTTAGTGTCCAACCTTTTATACAACTTACCATATGCCACATTCTTAGCCTTCGCTACCTCTCTGTTTGCCATGCACCTCATCTCCTTATACTCTTGTCTACTTTCTTCATCTCTCTGACAATCCCATTTCTTCTTCGCCAACCTCTTTCAATGTATACTCTCCTGTACTTCTTCATTCCACCACCAGGTCTCCTTGTCCTCCTTCCTCTTTCCAGATGTCACACCAAGCACCTTTCTAGCCATCTCTCTTACTAGCTCTGCTGTAGTTACCCAGCTATTCAGTAACTCTTCACTGCCACCTAGTGCCTGTCTTAACTCTTCCCTGAACATCACCTCACAATTACCATTTTTCAATTTCCACCATTTGATCCTTGGTGCTACCCTCACACTCATCCTCCCCTTCTTGATCACCAATGTCATCCTACAAACCACCATCCTATGCTGCCTAACTACACTTTCCCCTGCCACCACTTTACAGTCTCCAATCTCCTTCAGACTGGCCCTTCTACATAAGATATAATCCACCTGTGTGCATCTTCCTCCTCTCTTGTATGTCACCCTATGCTCCTCCTTCTTGTTAAAATACGTATTCAACACAGCCATGTCCATCCTTTTCACAAAATCCACTACCATCTGACCTTCTGCATTCCTTTGCTTAACACCCTACCTACCCATCACTTCCTCATCCCCTCTATTCCCTTCACCAACATGCAGATTGAAATCTACTCCAGTCACCAGTCTCTCACCCTTGGGTACAGTCATCACCACTTCATCCAACTCACTCCAAAATTTTTCTTTCTCATCCATCTCACACCCAACTTGTGGAGCATATGCACTAACAACATTCATCATTCCACCATCAATTTCCCAGCTTCATAAACATCACTCTATCCGACACTCTTTTCATATCCAAAACACTCTTAGCATACTGTTCCTTCAGGATAATGCCTACGCCATTTCTCCTCCCATCCGCACCATGATAAAACAATTTGAACCCACTTCTGATACACCTAGCCTTGCTTCCCTTCCATCTGGTCTCTTGCACACACAATATACCAACCTTCCTTTGGTCCATCATATCAGCTAGCGCTCTTTCTATACCAGTCATACTGCCAACATTCAAAGTTCCGATTCTTATTATCACAGTCATAGCCTTTACCTGCCTTCCGCCATGCCTTCTGCCTCTTCTCCTCCTTCAGCCATCAATAGCCCAATTTCCACCAGCACCCTGTTGGCTAAAAGTACTGTTGGCGGTCATTGTTAACCCGGGCCTCAACCAATCCAGTATGTATATGCGTACTTTTATATTGGCAAAATTTTACTCCTGATGCCCTTTCTGACGCAACTGTCCCCATTTATCCGGGTTTGGGACCTGCACAAAGAAATGCACTGGCTTGTGCATCCCCAGTGGCTGGGTTTCCTGCCTGTAATTACTAATAGGCAATAAAAATCTAGCAAGCACTAACTGAAAAAACAGAGTCAAAATTTCCAGTTCAGTTAATATTCAATGCAACACAAATAAATCAATTAAAATGCTGTATTATTTGAAAAGTACAGATAAAATGTGCTTAAATTCTTTTATACATCCAGTTGAATACAGCTAGATCTTTGCTGGCCAAAGCTGAGGTTTTAAGCAGAAAAATATTGCAAAATGTACCACTTAAATAGGCAGTGACAGGATATCAATGAATGAGACTACCCCACCTGCAATTACTAACAGGCAATAAAAATCTAGAAAGCACTAACTGAAAAAACAGAGTCAAAACTTCCAGTTCAGTTAATATTCAATGCAACACAAATAAATAAATTAAAATGCTGTATTATTTGAAAAAAGTGAGATAAAAGGTACTTAAATTCTCTTATACATCCTGTTGATTACAGCTAGATCTTAGCTGACCAAAGCTTTGGTTTTAAGTGTTTATTTTGCAGATGACAGCTTATTCTCTGTAAAGCTAATAAGACTAGATTGTTTGAATTTCAAGAATGGGATATAGAGAAACTCTGTATTAGTCCACTTTCTTTGGCAAGTTTCATTTTGGTGGCCACTGCAATGTCCATGTCATCAGGGTGCACCCTTTTAGCCCAAAACTCTTTCCCCAAAGGTAGTGCCATAATCTTGTGCGATCTACTGGGTATGGGTTCAACTGTGTCAGGTTACTTCCATGCCTGCTTTGAGACTAACTCACTACAGAAAGCCTTTAGGAATACACCAACTCCTGGGATGAAGGGTTGCTTGGTGTCCAACCACCTCTCTGCTTTAGGATCTCAATGATATCTCCAAATGAGATATCTTCAGGAGGTGATCCTGGGGGCCCTTCACCTTTGTCAAAGTCCATATCCTCCATGACTGAACCTTCTGGGGAGTCCCAGTGCTTCCTCTTACACTTTTTCTTCTTACGATCTCCTTAGTTGGATGCTCCAGGGAAGTATTGGAAGAAGCTGAAATACACTGTTGGGAAACCTGGGGGTCTTGTACTGGCTGTCCCTGTGGTAAAGAGTGATGAGACTCTGAGCAGAGAGACAACAAGGTAGAAAGCTGAAGATCCGAGGGAGTTGGATCTGTCTGTACTGCTGGGGCAGAAAAAACTTTCTTCACAGCCTCAAGGTAGATTGCTTCAGTGAAAGAAGACCTCAGATTTGAAAAGACAAGCTTTTGGACTGCTGTCCTTCACCCACTCTGAAAGCAATCTCCCCTAAGTAGAAGCCAGAGCCGTGTTATCAGTATCAAGGGTCCAAAGGGCAGAGATGGCTCTGACAACTTCAGAGTCAACTCCAAGACCTTGGATCTGACAGAGCAACTGTAGCTCCAAGACCCCTTCAGATCCGACTGAACTGGAGCACTCAGAGGAAGCTCTGGATCCAAAGATATTGCTATCCTCAGATCAGAGCCTGACAGAGCCAGAATGCTCAGATCCAGTGACTCTGAAACATATGATGGAATCAGAGGAGGAACTTGTAGTGAAGTTTTAGTGGAGTTGCAGTCAAAGAATGGACCTCCTGACCTGAAGGAGTAGGAGCTGGTAAGACACCCATCTGACTCTGCTCCAAGAGGATCTTTTGCACCACTCTTTCCACGTCTTCTTCTGTCAAACTTTTTGAAGAATGAGTGGAAATAATAGAGGGGGACCTAGTTCAGTGATGCTCCAAAAAAGGTGAAGGCACCCTTCAAGGTACTGGATCCATGGATGGCAAGTATGTTGTCCTGGGTAAACAAAAAAGACTGGAGACAGTAGAGCTGGATGTAGTTGGATCTGAAAAAAAAAACGTTTTCATCAGATCTGAGGAAGTCAGATCCATCAATTTTTTTTTTCTTTGGATTTGAAGGTGAGGTCAGATCCAGCTTGGATCTCTTCCTATACTGTTCCAAGCCTTGGGTAGATGATGTGGATGGTCTTGCAGAGGAATACTTCAAATCTTTACTTTTGGGGGATTGGGATTGAGCCCCAGATATTACCTCTCTGAAAGCAGAAGGTAGCAAACCTTTCAAAATAAGTTTGTTCTTCCTCTCAACTAAGGCCCTTGGGTTAAAGATGTGAGCCATAAACACACAAAGCTTGTGCCCACATTTAGCACTTTTTTAAAATCCAGTGGGGCATTTTTACCAATTGAAATTAAACAAAGTTAAGATAGAACAATTTTTTTAAGAAAGGAAGAAACTACCAAAGATGGTAATAATAAAAGGAACTACACTAAAGTGTAGAGAGGTAAAAGGAAAAACGTACTAACGATAGTAAGAAGAAGTACAATACTCCATGAAAAATGAGGAAGAAGTACAATTTACTCTTTTGTAAAACAACTAAAAATTTAGAAACTATTATAAATATTTAGAAATATCAGAAGAAACAAAGACAATAATGATTACTTATCTAAAGCTTGAGAGCAAAGTTAAACATGTCTTTTGCGTAAAGCGGCAAACAAGATCTGAGGTAAATTAGTGTTAGTGCATTATGGGTAAGGGAGAAGCTTGAGAGGTTTTGGTTACCATGAGCTTTAGCAATAGTCAAGTCAGATCTGAGGATCAGATCCAAGCCCATCAGTTGAGGATAGAATTTAAATTGACAACATCAGATGTATGTATTGCCAGGATATTTATGTGTTTTCATTTGTTTTAATATTTGTAAAATGTTTTATATGTTTTAAACAAATGCATTTATTTTCCTCAGCAATGAGTCAACTCACTTCATTATTTTATTTATTTATTTTATTTAACATTTGTTAACCAGGAAAGTCCAACTTGGAACAAAGCCAATTTCAGCAGAGGCCCAGGGAGAAAGGTTCCCGATGCATGTCTTTGTAACATGGGAGGAAACCGGAGCATGCGGAGGAAACCCACATGAATGCAGACTGCACAGAAGGAACCCCAGCTGAGAATCGAACCAGAGAACCTCTTGCTGTGAGGTGACAATGCTACTGCTGCACCACTGCGCTGTCAAACCCGCATTCTGTTATATTTGGTAAAACAAAGAGGGATCCTGAAGATATACTAAGAAAACTATTTGGAAGTATTAAAAATAATATACTACTAATAAAAAGAAGTGTGAATTTAAAACACCTGTAATTGAATTAATTTTGTGACTATTTTTTCAGGAAAG
>NC_056729.1:1014533136-1014553136 GCF_019279795.1 Protopterus annectens
TGGCTATGCTCACTGCTAATGCTTAGATAATACCATGGATGTGATGTACAAGTAAAAGGATGCAACAGCAAAATATACTCCATAACCTGACAGCACTATTAGCTAGCCTAATGATGAAACTGATTTGAAAAAGAAAGGTGCATCCATTAACAAGCCAATCGACAAACCAGATGAAACTGTTAAAAAGAGAGATTTTTCTGCATAATTCTAATTAAAAAGGGCATGTAAGTTCAAAAAGACACCCAAAGGACTGCTTTTTTCAGGAAATGCAATTTGTTTTAATAAATCAAATAAAGAAGAAAAGAGATTTACCATTGTACATTGACAGGAAATAATCTGAAAATGATATTAACAGTTCTGAAATATAAGTAATATAAGACATAATTTGTTCATTCCTGAAACCTTACTCAGATTATTTAAATTATTTGGTATATAATCCTAAAGCAGCCCATGGCAGTCACTTTAGGAATGGCCTTTTAGCTGAATATAATTTTACTAGTAGTTGACTCTTGCCCAGAAATTCATGAAGAATTATAAGGAGATCAGTCAATTTGAGTTCCTTGGTGTGACTTAATCTCAATGGTTTTCTCTCTGAGGAAGCTGAAATCACAAGCAAAGTGCAGGTAAATATGATTATACAATTGCTTGTTTATTATAATTGTTTGATTATTTTTAACAACCTTGTTGGTTTTGAAACAGCTCAAACAGGAGTGAAATGTGCTTAGAAAATGTTTGCTTTGAACCTATGAACCTTTAAACTTAAAAAAATATATATATATTCCATGACTGCAAGAAAATGATGTTTTTTAAACAAGTAGTTGATGAAAACTTTCATTGAAGGACATAGTTATTTTATTTTATTTTACTAGTTAAGTGCTTTGAAATTCCGGGGCAAAGAGTAATAACCAATGTATGTGCAGAATTGAAGCAGTGACCAACCTCCCAAATGTGGATTCCTGTAAAAGGCTCTTTACTGCAATATCCTTCAAATGCTTTTTTTTTTCCTATAGAAGAACATGGCAGATGTCACTAGTTGTTCATGGAGGCACAAGTAGTTGTTTGGTTAAGAAAGAGAGACAGAAAATGAAAATGCAGAATCAGTAATGTATGCATTTCACAAAAATGGCTTTCCCTCAGCGGACTTATCAATTAGCTTGTTAATTAAAATGTTGAATACTGTTGCTGTTATAGAAAAAAAAGGAAAGTTTTATTTCTTCATGAAACATGTAACAACAATGAAGTGAACAGAAATCATATACTTGCCTCACTGAGGAAAAAAACTGAAATATACACTCTCTATGAATCATGCATCATATACATTATGTTTGCAGGATGATTTTTTTTTATGCTGCCATGGCTATCCCTGGGATTCAGGAAGAATAACTAACTCCTGCATAAGCAGCTTAATACAAGGAGGTTATTTTATGCAATGACAAACTGAGATTCAGAGACAGCTTTAGGTGCAGTGAGGAAGACATCATTAGAAGCTAATTTGCACGCCCCTGACTTGACCTTAATTATCACTAGTGTTAAAAAGCTCTTCTTAGTGTTAATTACAACTAGCAGCCCATGCAACCCATTGGCACAGGCATTCCCCCCAATCACTCTCCCACATACATGCAGACATTTATACACACACATGTACACACACACAGATATTCACTCAGCATGACACGTACCTTCACTCGAACTCACTCACAGACACATACACACATTTAACCATCTGTACACACACACACACACACACACACACACACACACACACACACACACACACACACACACACACACACAACATTCATATCACTCCAAACATGCACACAAAGCCACATTGCCACACAGATACCCACACTCAAACACGTGCTCACCTCTACTTCTCCATTGACCTTCCCTGACCTTACCTGCAACATGATATCTTCACTGATTGCAATGTGGGAATGCAGCATATTCTCTAGGGCAATATTTGCAGTAGGCCAGTGATGTGATTCTTGGTGTAAACCCCTTCCTTCAACCATTTTTTGGGGAAGGACTAAAGCTAATCAGCATTAGCCACACTCCTGATATCCCTCATTGAAATATAGTACGGCCATCAGGATACTCCACCTCAGTGATTCCTTTGACCGAGTAAAATCATAGGTTCATAGTTTTATAGTTAAATACTAGGCTAACTGCAAACCCTGTGTATTAGGTGAAGACCTTAACCATTATGCCAAACCCACCCCATATTAGATCAAAGTCACCTCCTGAGTTGACCCTGTTCCCGCTGTGAAGGGGTGGTTTCTCATTTTAGGGCTTAACCCTCATGGCAACCATTTCTGAATTCCAGGGTACATTTTATCCTGTTTCTTTCTATCACAGTTTCTACCTAACATTATTTCTTATGTTATACTTCACTACAGCAAATGTCTTCAATATTTTCTTTCATGTGGTACAAGTAAAGCATTTGAATATGTAAGCTGGATGCATTTTTTTTTCTGTCTTGCTATTTTTTTTTTAATATTTGTATGTATTAACTCCTGTTCTATGTATTTTTTGTTGGTTGTGGAGTTTTTCTCTATAGGTGTCTACTGCAAAAAGAATCTGAAACCAGTCAGACTATCCCAGCTAAAAATGTAAATAATTAAATACATGAATGAATGAATGAATGACTGAATGAATGAATGAATGAATAAATAAGCAAAAAACTAACTACATACATACATAACATAAAGCAAAACAAATACTTGCCCACTTATGCCACTCTAATCCATACTGTCTTATGATTCTGAGCTGTAGAACAACTCAAAGCTCTCTCATAAGCCAGTTTACATGCTCCATGCTCTGTCAGACCATACCACATGAAAACAAACTGAATTGTTTACTGAAAAGAACACTCCACGAGACAATAATACTATATGTGACCTCATAAAAATGTTCTTTCTTCACATCTCTTGTTTTCATATTCCACATTATGTCTTTGTTGTTGGAAGGAAAAACATCAAACTATTTTATTTTACGTATTTCTTTCTGTTTTATTTTGGTTTGTTGTTCTTTGTTGACCAAGGGCCAGATTCCAAATTAATTGCTCTCAGTGTAAATCTGCCCTGATTCTGAAAGACCTGCTCTCAGTGTGACTTGCTTCATTGCAAGGCCTATACATAAACATGCTTATTATGGAGACCAGATTCCAAAACACCTGATCTCAGCTTGCTCAGTGTAAGTGGTCTCAGCTTGCTCAGTGTACATGGTCACTTACACTGAGAGCAACTGTTTTGGAATCGGGGCCCAAGTTAATCCTACTATACCAGTGGCCTCTTTGTTGACTGGTATTTATATTGACTAGAGGAATTTAGCCAAGATACTAGGAAATTCCCATAGTCTTTCAATTAAAGTGGGGCTGTAGAGCTCTTTTTTGTGAACGAATGGAGGAGAAGGAACAAGCCATCTCAGAGAACAGTGTGCTACAGAAAGCTGTGAGTGGAGAAGCTACTGAAGGTCAAATTTTAATAAATGGGTATGTGAGGCATCAGAAAAGGAAATTACTGTTATGGTCTGACAGAGTATGGAGCATGTGAATTGGAAATAGACGGATTGTTTGGAAGCAGGGCAAAATAATGATTCAGAAACACACTTTGAAAATAACTACAAAGGAACGTATGCAGTCTGCAGGCAATGCAGACAAAAATATGCATGCACAGTTGGAAGAGTTACCGGATAGTGGACTTGATGTGCAAATTTTAAAGTAGATGATAGCAGAAAAGGATCCAAATGAGACAAGTGCACTTTTTTTGGGCAGAGACAGTCAAGAAAGTATAGCCGGAGATTGAAACAGGATGTAATATGACAAATGGCCTGCAGAGAGAAGCAGAGGACAATGAAAGCCTGTTGGAAGCTGCTCAGTTCAGCCCAGGTAGCCAGGAACTGAAGACACAGAGCTATGCAGAAGTACTGAATGAAAGAAAAATAAGAAAGTTGGTCTGAATAAAATGCCTAGCTGTGAGGATGACTTCAAAAATGGAGAACATAATTAACAGGTATGACATTTGGGACCCAGTAGCAGAACCACTGTGTTTTACAGCAGCTTATGTTTGTTTCCTTATACATCTGAGGAATTAAATATTTTGTCAATTAACTTTAGAAACATTTCAAGTGCTAATGAAATGTATGCTTATGGTCAAAGTAAAAAAAGACATCTTCCTAGGAATATATATGAGTTTGCACCGATTAGAATTACTGAAAGAAAAAAGTACTGCTGCAGTTTAAAACAGACACTGTTTCTGAATAATATTTTCTTAAATGTGGTCTGACTTACAGGGAGACATTTACACTATGAAAAAATGTTTATGATAAAAAAAATTATGTGCAGGGGCTTGGGAAACATGGATGACTTTGAAGGAAATTGATAAAATCAAGCACTTCCCATGTATTATCAACACAGTGATGACAATGGTCAGCAGAGGATGAGTTTTTATTCTGCTAAATATTATTAATAAATATAATAAAAGAAGATACAACCAATGTTGGGAACAGGTCATGTTGTACAAAAACTGTAAAATAGGATGCACTACATATCATAAATAGGGGGTTTGTTGGTGGACAGATTGTTTGGAAGAAGGAGAAAATAATGACAGAGACAGTTTGGTATATGCACTCATTTTTATTAAAAAAGTTTTTATTTCGTAATAGATAGGGTGAAGAGTAATGACGTGGGTGACATTAAAACATTGTTAGGATTCAGAGAGACTATATGGCAACTTAGATTAAATGCCACAATTGAATGTTGTTCGATAGCTAGTGCACTTAGATTAAGAGTGCTGCATATTTAAAAGGCCTGGTTATCTATGTCATATATTTTAAATACATTTGATAAGTTGTTATCCACTTAATATTGTCTGAACATGGTATAAATATGTATTTTGTATCTTGTTAAGACACTTTTAGAATGTGGTAAAATGTCAAGGGTTGGTTTATTGTTCTTTATTTATTTAGTTTTACTGGTGAGTTGTTTGTTAAATAGTGAACAGTCTTATGGAAGCAGCATTTTTTAATTGTTTTTTAATTAAACTAGTCACATGATTTTATGTTATATAAGGGATAGGAGATTTGTTGGAAGTTGACTCTGATGATACCTTTTACATTTTCTTGGGCGAAAGAGCTAAGTCATGTTATTTATTGTTTTATTGTTCGTAATTGAAAATAAAATTCTTAAAATCTGGTTTTCATTGAGCAACGGACGTTGTGGTGTTGTCATAATTTTTTTGACAGTTTGAAAATAGTTTAAAAGAGAATGTAGATGTTATTGAAAAATTGTCCCATTCCTTTTTTTGAATCCTGTTGACTTGTTAATTTTAGTTTCCTTTTCTGATATGGTATGTGAGAGATGCATTTACATAATGTCACTGGAAGCAAAGCCCTCAAATAAAAGTACTCATAATGTCAATAAGGTTGTCAGTAGTACACATGCTGCATCCATCACACATAATTCAAAGCAGACATATCAGCCCAGATATGCTGAGGCACTTAAACATAAAATTCCTAAACCACAAACACCTCCTAAATGATGAAGTACACATAACAAATACCCTCAGTAGCCTCAAATGTGCTTTTTTAAAACACCCCCCCCCCATATCAACACATAGAGCTACATCTCATGGAGCCTCTACCTCTAAGCCCATAAGGCAAGCCACCACACAATCCAAAATTCTAGTCATTGGAGACACACTGATGTCCCTCTCATCAGGCTGAGTAAGGAGACAGTCACGGTTAGTTGCTTATCAGGGGCTAGGATCCACCACATTACACATACACTCAGGTCATTAGACCACAACTACCAATATAACTCAGTCATAGTCCATGTGGGAGTAAATGACCTGAGGCATACCTTCCAAGACCATATGAACAGAGATATCATAGAGCTCTCGGAATATGTGTCTCAGGCTGGTATGAGCCTAGCACTGAACACCATTTTACCTTCTCCAAGGATGATGCCATAATACGAGCAAAAGATTATTGACTTTAATAATTGGCTTAGTTTCTGGTGTCATTCTAAGGGAGTGCTATATTTGTCAGCATGGAAGGAGATGGTAACAGACCACACTGATTTGCCAGGGATGGTCTGTCCCTCTCCCCTCTAGGCTTTTGAATATTAGCTAAAACATTGTCTTCCCCCATAGTGCATTTTTCAGGCAATGCCAAACTGAAAGTACTTCTGACATGCCAAATCAAAACCAAGAAAATCTAAAGGTATTGCTGCTCAGTGTAGGAGTCTAAACAAATAACTCCACTCCCTTGAAGCTCCCTTCATCCTAGAGAATGCTGATGTCTGTGCTGTCACTGAGACATGGTTTGATGCTACGGAAAGCACACCAACAATTAAAAGGTTATAATGCCTTCCGACATTTACACCAGTTACTTCACAGGCAGGGACTAAAAGTGAAGATGTGTCTGTTTACATCAAAACATAGATGTACTTCAAGACTGGTCAAACAGGACAATGCACTTGAGCTGCTCCATGTTCAACTCACCATAGGAAAAATCCAGTAACACTTCCTTTATGACCCAGGAAACCCATACCATATAGTTAAACATATTAGAAACACTAACCATTCAACCCAATACCATATTCATGGGTGATTTTTATTACCCCACTATTAACTGGGAATCCTATGCAACACCAAATGTACATGCACAGAGATTCCTGGATTTTGTAAACACAAACCCCCCTGGATCAGACAGTCAATACACCAACCAGGGGTGCAACCATACTGGATCAACTCACTAATATGAGAGAGTGCTGCACACTCCCTACTGTAATGTCTTCCCTGGTAAGGTCAGACCACAAAATGTTCTCCTTTGAAGTAAAAATAAAACCTGGAACCCCAGGTAAACCTGGAATATTCAGGAACTATGGTAAGGCTAATCTCCTGCTATTAAGTGATAACCTGGCAAATTTTCAAGCCCCCATAAACCGTGAAAACACTGCTACCTATGCAGAACTGTTCACAGAAACCCTGTACAAGCATGTTAATAGCTGCATAGAGGCAGCTGAACCCACCAGGAAGTATAGTAACTCAAAACATTATCCACCCTGGTGGAATCACAAAATCAGTATGCTGTATAACAGAAGGAAGAAAATCATGGCAAAATTAGGAGGTGTCTAACAGGATAAATGCATTCATGAAACTAAACAGACAATTCAGAGGACAAATAAAGTCTACCAATAACAAATTTGAGGTAATTTTGGCCTCCCAGGTATTTTTAAATAGGATATGGGTGGTGGGGGGTAAAACTACTTATAGGATCCCTAAAAAGCTGACACTCAAAATGTTGAGTGCTGACAAACCGAAAAAAAAGGATTAAAAATGCAGAACAAAAAATCATGAACATCACTCTTCTCCTTCAAACTTGTTTTTTACAGGGGAAAACCCCCTGTCCCCCCTTGCACCCACTGAAATTGCATATGTTAATTCTGAGATTGCTATATCTTAGAGAAAAGGGATTATTCTGGGAAATAGCCATCTCTGACTTACTGTTTACTGTGTTTTGGGACTCGTAGTGGGTTCTGGCATTTCAAATAATGACATCTATTATCTCAGGCAGTGCAGATAACAGTTTGCATTCTCTCCACTGAATTATAGGTTCATAGATTAGTACTAAGCTAACTGCCCTTGTGAGCCATTTTAAGCTTAGCCAATTATCCCTTGTGAGACTCAAACCCTGCACTTTGCGTTTGTAAGGCAAACACCTTAACCATTAGGCCACCCTCCCAACCCATGATTCCATTATGATATATGGAGCATTCTGCTCTTCATTATAATCATTGCTTTGCCCTATTACACCTAACACACAGCACAAATATGAATGTGTGCTTTATATTTTATCATGAACTATATGTAAATGTGGGAGAAACTTTCCTTTTACAACTAAAGTCTTAGTACACAGTACTATTCTAATCACACATGCATTAAAAAGCAAAGTTGTCATTCACTGTTATTAACCGACAATAACTCTACATTATGGTTTGTTTACTGTATTGCTATCAAATTTTACAAGGTGTACATATATGTGTTTAGAGTCAAAAGCTTTCATATAACTTCTGCTATTCTGTTTCTAATTCTTGAAGATGTTTTTACAGTCTTTTGCCATTCTGCAATGTGCATTTCAAGTTACTTATTTTCTGTAATTAAGAATAGTACTTTTGTGGCCGAAGTAACAGCTATAAACATAGCAATTGTGAACACATATAACATACTTTGGCAATTTCAAGCATCTTTAAGATATTTCATTGTATGATGGAGGTGATTGGTATACTTTGGCAATTTCAAGCGCCTGTAAAATATTTCATTGTATGATGGAGGTGATTGGTATAAATTTTCTAGGACTTGTGCTCCCTCCAAACAAACACTGGGGCATAGCTTTATCCATTTTGGTGGGTTTTATATTTGTTTACAGGGGTAATGCACTGATCAATTTCTGGCTCAGCCTGGGGCTGATTCATATATATGTTCTGTTTAGGTGGGCATTGGCTGCTTTGACCATAGGTAAAATCATTCAAAAGTTGGACATTGTTGTACTTTATTACAGACTTTGTGCTCCTCTAAGTTCAAACTTCAGATAAAACCAGAATCCTTAACATTTCTCCTAGGCCAGCACTATTCATCTGATTTGTACCTCTCTTTTACATGCATTGATTATGTGCTTTGCTAAAGACATATAGACCAGATATTTATTTAAATGTAACAGTTTAAGCATTATCCTATTTCTTTATAACACAGCAGAACCTCAAACAGGTAAAGGGACCAGGAGAAGAAGAAGAAAAAAAAAAAGGAAAAGCAGCAAAAGAAGAAATATTAAGCAGTCAAAGTGACAAATACCATTCTTAAATGACATACAGAATTTACCCAAGCCTGTGCTTCATTCAGGTAGTAACCATTTCCTGAAGAAGAAGAAGAAAATAAGGAGAAATGAACGTGTTCCATTTTAACGATTAGCGACTGCAATACTAGCATATCGCAAGGAACTAGTAACATCTAAACGGTTTGAATGGTGATGCCAATAACTGATAAAAATAAACAAAAATAAAGATCTTCCATGCAGCTGTTCAATAAAAATAGTGTGTTAAAATCAGAAGAAATGAAACCCATATTAACTTGTGAAGATAATAACAAGGCTATCACTTTATATATCTATGGGTTCCTTCCATATATCCAGTATGTCAATGTGTTCTTCCATCCATAGATACTAGAAGTCAACATTTCCTTTTGGGAAAAATATCACCATTATAAATGCAAAGTGGACACTAGGATATGCAAGTCTTATTTATCCTTTTCCCTAAAAAGAAAAACTAAATTGCAGGAGATAATTTCTTTAAGAGAATGTTCATATAACGTATTGTCAGATGTACCCAAACAGATGTCTTTCTCAAACAGTTTGAAATCAAGAAACAGGATAACATTAAAAAGTCTTGAATTCCATCGTACTGCTAGGAAGAATATTTATAAAACATATGCCTTCAGGAACTCATCAACCACATGCTACATCTCCAACACAAAAGATTTGCCATTAAGGATATTATAGCAGTGTGGTAAGGTCATTAAAATAACTGATGAAGACATCTAAATAAAAAAAAAAAAAACTTTTGGGGGGTTGTGTTCAATGTTGTCTGGGTGAGGTACACATGGATTTCATAATGGAGCAGGTTGGGAATTTCTGAGAAATTGATGCCAAATAAAAGAGGGCTCAAAACTAAACCTTATAGTACTCCACTAGCAAATTTCTTGCTTTCACAAGTGGCATCTGTGTTTCTAACCAACTGGATTCTGCCAGACAACTAGCTAGTTATCTACTGTACAATATAAGGATTTATATTCAGATTTACAAGATAGTCATTAATGTCTGCTTGGGAAATAGTATCGGAGACATTGGCCAGGTCTAGATATGTTGTACATTCTGCACAACCACTACCAAGTCTTTCAGTTTTCTCAAAGAAATTATTCAAGTTAAAGAGGCAGGACCTTCCTTTCACAAAGCCAGTTTGATGAGGATAAATTATATTGTTCACGTTTCAGTACTGGCTTAATCGTGACCATAGTGTTTTCATGAAGCCTGATCTGATCATTGTTTTCTTTACTATAGGGATGACTGAAGTAACTCAGGGACTCTCAAAAGTATTCCATCTACTTCCATCTGGCCCAACTCCTTTGCAACTAACAGATGGATAGCACAAAGACAAAGTGCCTGATTCTAAAAGATGCGCTCTCACTATAAGTGAACTACTGTGGTGTATGCCTGCTTTATACATAGCACTTACACTGGAGGAGTCTGGCCCCAATTATCTTTAAGCACACTTTCCCTTGTTGCAAAGCAGATTACCAGTGATACTTATAAATATATGAACACTACAATCTTGACATCAGTTCCATTGTTTTCTTCAATAGCTTGTGGCACAGCAGATTATTTCTTTCTAATCAAATCTCAGCTTTCTTAAAACTCACAACCCATACAGATGTACTGCAAAGTTTAACACCTCCCTCTGTCCATGTCGCAGACAGAAGTACAAGATACATAACCTTCTCACTAGTACCTGCTTTTGAGAAAAACAGACGGGGGTGCCAACTTTTCCTTACAGAAAATGCTTTATAGGCATTGACATTATTGAAAGAGCAGATCCTGTACCCTATTCCAGTTTTAGTATATGGACATTTGTTTTTAATGTGAGCAAAATTATCTGCTTGTCTGTCCAATTTATGCTAAATAATTCTAGACTGACCAGTGAGTGATCTTCACCATCATTGCTAGAAATGTCTGCAGTGTGTGAATTCTTCTTTTCTCTGTAACACACTATTATTTGACTTCTCTTTATGACAAATTCTCTCTGAATATAACTTGTCTTGTAGCACTGTTTGCACTTTTCTCATTCATATTTTCACTGAGAAGGAAGATGGGACCTCTATCCCCAATGATATGTGGCTTCTTTTTTGTATTTTTGATTTATATTGTTTTGTTTATATTACCAGCTTTTAACTCCAGCTTCAGTTCCAGTGAAAATGGAATTACTGCTGCTCATTTTAATGAAAGATCTGCCTCAGTTAATAATATCTTGTCAATCCCCTGTTGTAGAATTTCACAAACCAAAATACCTTAAAGGGCATAATTTAAGCCACCACCAAAGTGAGCTTTCTGATTTTTTTTTTCATTCCTGCCATATACTGTGCAGTTATCTATCCTTCCATTTGATTGTACATAAAGCTCATGAAATGTTCCATGAGTTTGGGAGGGTGGCCTAATGGTTAAGTTGTTTACCTTATAGACACAAGGTGCAGGGTTTGATTCTCACATGGGGTAATTGGCTAGGCTTAAAATGGCCGTCAAGGCAGTTAGCCTAGTAGTAACCTATGAACCTATCAAATAATAGCTTTGGGGACAAGTGATCCCTCATCACTCACACTGTCATTAATCCTTGACAAGTAGACCTGTCAGAAGTAGTTAAGCTATGCAGAAGCTTAGATGCATTTGCTCCCATAACACTCACCACAAGAACATGTTTATAGGTAGGTAGATCATTTGCAGTAAATTAATGTTGTAGTCTTCCAGTACATACATGCTCTAATTTTCTTTAGCACTTATCTAACAAATCAGTTTTATCAGCATCCTCCATGTCATCCGAGAGCAGTTATTTTTGTCACAATGCCATCTCACACTCAGGCTCTCCCCTCTTATGTGGTCCATCATCTTCTTGCTGTTTTATGTCCCACGCTAAGCTATCATAATGGCTTTATTGGTTTGTATATACTAACAAAAATAACTGCAATGGGAGGAAACTGGTAAGAGACGTTGCACTGCTTCTCGTGCTCTTTCCTGGCATCGCTTCATTTTCTCATCAGGTAAAGTACAAGGCATTATTATTCAACATCACAGCACACCAATATGAATCAGGCATTGACAATAGACTACAGATCTGGCATACATACTTCTATAGCCCGTATACAACAATGGATATATTAATAATTTATAATATAAATAAAGTTCTTAGACAGAAAACCACAAAATAATTGTTAAGCCTGGGAAAACCTGAAAAAAAACTATTAATATGGATGACACTCTTCAGCTCTGCTTACTCTCTGGGAATATGCTCCTACACAAATCTATTAATCCTTTAGCCAATATTTTTCACTTCTTTTTAAAAATTTGAGAAAGGTGAAACATGGATTAAATATATAAAAAAAGTGAGTGAAGACTACAATCTTGATGGACTGATGTTATTGGCTTAGTGTAAGTTAGCACAGTTCACCTGCTTTTGTTCATTATTTATTTATTTAGTTTAGAATGAAAGCACTAAATATGAAGACAGACATTTCAGTATAAGAGGTACATTTAGTAGCTTCTAGAATCTAACTTATAGTAAATGCTAAGCTGTTGTACACTACCAGAGTCTATAGAAGATCTACTACAAGTTATGATGAGTATGCCAGGTTTCTAAATTAAGTAAGGAAATCTAGTCATGGCCCAGTTACTGTAACTGCTCCTTCTTCTGGCTTTTCCCGGTTAGGGATCGCCACAGTGGATCACCTGTCTGCTCATGATTGGCAGTGGAGTTTTACGGTGTTGAGTTGCCAGCCCAGTGCCCAACCTTCCATAGAAGGCACATACATGCATGGGCTCATGCCTAGGGCCAATTTAGAGTGTCCAATCCACCTACAGCATGTCTTT
This sequence comes from Protopterus annectens, assembly GCF_019279795.1. NCBI lineage: Eukaryota > Metazoa > Chordata > Ceratodontiformes > Protopteridae > Protopterus > Protopterus annectens. The sequence continues at coordinate 1,014,545,824 of NC_056729.1, forward strand.
AGGATGTGGGAGGAAACTGGAGCACCTGGAAACTAACTCTAATATAATATGTCAAGATTCAAAACTGAGAACACATAATACTTGGCATAGCATTAGGATCTGTGGTTATTAAGGTATTGGATAGGAATGTTTCCTGCTTTTTAGACAACTCAGATCATAACATTGTTATTTTCAACATGGTTCCCCGACATGTTATATTTATTGAAAAGAATAAACCTATTTGCATAAAATTCTATTAAAAAAATTGAATTGGAATTAATAAGGGGATGAAGGACTGCGGTTTGGGAAAAAAGGAGATGAAGGATTGGGGTTGGGAAAAAATTAAAGTGGTTTATAAAAATACTGAACAAGTTAATTGATGTTTTTATTTCAGTAAAGTAGAGCAGGTTAGACAAAAAGTGAACAATGCCCAGTGAAAGTGGAATAAAAGTCTATAAAGAATATCTAAGCAGAAAAATATGTTTTGTGCCTTAATAAAAGCTTATCTCACTGAAAAATACTTAATTGTATAAATTATGGATCAACATATTCATGCTAGCAGCAGGTAACAGGAAGAGTAAATATGAATTTGCTCAGGTAAAATTTACTAATGTTAATAACAAAACATTCTTTATGCACTTTAGAAAGCACAAACAAAATAAAGAGGTTGAGACCATATGGTCGACAATTCAATCCTTCGATAAACAACATATACCCAAACAATACCCGTAAAAACATATGCAATGCTTTTACAGGGGGCAAGCCCCCCTGCATCCCCATACCTGCTGCTAATTATAGGTACCAACTCTTAGATCACACTACAGTGGGAAAAAGGCAAATTCCCTGATCCCAACTGTACTGTGATCTCAGTCAAAATGGTTTGATGGACTGAATTGTCGACTATATGGTCTTGACCATATTGGGTTCAACAATTTGGCTGTGTGATACCTTGAAACAGATCTCTATATTATACTGAATGAGGAGGGGAAGGCTAATGACTAGATTAGATGGTGCTGTATGCGAGCTGGTTAAAGCATGTTCAGAATATATTGTTAAAAATGATTGTACACCCCATGACAGAGCATACTGTCTAGAAATGAAGGAAGAATGGGTGAAATGTGACCGAAGCAGGATAAAACAGCCTCTGCACCAGGGCTCTGTAGCATAAATGGCTATTTATTTTGAGCCATATTATGATCTGTTTCCACAAACTCTAAAAACAGGTTTCATGCCACTAGAATGGAAATTGTGACATATACTGCCAATATCTAAATATAGCAATGCAGACAGACAAAAGTTATAGGCTGTTTAGTTTAATCAGAATTTTATGCAAATACTTTGGAAGAGTAATGTTATAGTACTTAGAATATAACATGAAACTCCACTGTGTTCATTCATCAGCATGGCTTTGTGACAGAAAGATCCTGCATGATTATCTTAATATCTTTTTACTTAAAACTATTTGAAAGTGTGCATTAGAGTCTTCCAAAAGACATTATCTGTCAATGGCATTTGATTCAGTTCCATATAAACCTGTAATATCATTTGTTATGTGACAGAACATTAATACACACAGAATATACTTGGTCATCAACTGGTTATCTTGGGGAATATCTCCTCTGAAAAGGCCACTAGCCTAGTGGGTGAACACAGTCAACAAATGGTAAATAAAATAAATAAATAAAGCTACAAGGTTACACTTGTCCTGAATATGAAATATTCAAGGCTGTCCCCTGGGTTCATAGGTAGGTACTAGGCTATTGGCCCTAGGGCGTATAGCCTAGCCAAAAAGGTACCCTGGCTTTCACCACCCAAGAAAATTATTTTCCAGTGCCCCTCGAACAGAGCCACAGAGGTGATCCCCGGGGTGAATTTCCTATTTCTCATCCAGTCATCAAGATTTTTTCTTGAAGAGTGCTAATGAGGAGCTTTGTTTGATATAGATAGGTAGTTTGTTCCATGGTATAAGAAATCTCTGGAACAGAAATCTATCCCGCCAGTATGTTCTGTTTATTGTGGTGACAAGGTTTAGGTCTCTAGAGTGTGTAGCTCAGAGGGATTGAGATTTCCTTAAGTGGAGCATGTCCAACAGCTTTGGGTGTGACATAGCTTTGTATGCTAGGCAGAGATTACCTCTGAGTAGGTGATATGCAAAGGAGTAAAGCTGGAGTTTTTTGAGACGGTCTGCGTACAGCATCTGTTTGAGGCTGATAATCCTCTTTGTGAGGTATTTCTATGGCCTTTCCAGTTGTTGTAGATGTCTTGTGAGATACATACCAAAAGGGGATTTGTACTCTATAATGGGTCTAATGAGTGACAAGTAGAGGGGAACAATGACCTCTTTTTTCCTGGATGAGAAACCTTTTGTGATGAGATGTGCCAAGTAGAAGGATTTCCTGACTACTGTGGCGATGTGATTATCAAAGGAGAGACTACTGTCCACCTGTTTCCGAAGGTCTCTTATCATACTTTCAGTGTTAAGTAGACTACCACCTATGTGGTAGCTCATGGGTACAGAGTTTTTACCAAAGGGAATAACAATGCACTTTTTGGCATTGAGCTTGAGGCCATGGCTTTGACACCAGGCACCTGTCTCAGTAAGGCCCTTTTGTAGGATGTCCACATCATTAGGAGTTTCAATTATGGCTCCTAGTTTGCAGTCATCTGTGAACTTCATTAGCCAATGACCTTCTGTGTTAGCCTGTACTTTAAAAAAGTAGATACCAAACAGGAAATGACCCAGGACTGAACCCTGTGGTACTCCACTTGTCACTGGTCTGAGGTCGTATTTGGAGTCTGCTACTTTCACGGTGTGGGTTCTGTCAGTGAGCCAGTTGGCAACACATCTTGTGATATAGGGATTTATACCTAGTTTAGTGAGTTTATCTATATTTTGAGAGTGGGGGATGGTGTGAAAAGCCTTGGCGAGATCTAGATAGGCTGTGTGAACTCCCTTACCCTCATCTACTGCTTTGGTGACTGCTTCAAAGAAGTCTGTCAGGTTTAGGAGACATAATCTGCCTTTTACAAACCCGCTGGGTGGGGTCCAGAGCGTGGAGCTTACCAATGTCTTTGTTTATAAGTTCCATGATGATATGTTCCATGACCTTGCAGACCAGGCTCATTAGGCTAATGGGGCAGTAGGTCCCAGGGTCCATGGTGGCTCCCCCTTTGTGGAGTGGGATAACCATCACTGTGCACCATTCAGTGGGCACAAAGTCTGAGGTGAGGCTATGACTGAACATGTTACTTAGGTGGGGTGCCAGTTCATTCTGTAGTTCATGTTGAACACAGCCTGGGATAATGTCAGGTCCCATGGATGCTGTGTTCTTGGCTTTGGAGATTGTGGTTTTTACCTGTGCAGCCGTGATTACAGGAACTTTGCATTCTTCTGGTATAGAGATGTGCCCTTTAGGGGGTGGGGGGGTAATGTTAGCACTGAACCTATCTGCCAGGATGTTGGCAATATCAGTTGGTTCTGTATATTTAGTGCCATTGTGCACTCAGAGCAGATCTGAGTGTTGCCATTGAGATTCTTGACATAGCTATAGAATGCTTTGTGGTTGTCTTTAGAATCAGTGGCGATTTTGTTTTCATAACTAGCTTTGGAGGATTTTATGAGGGATCTCAGATTCTTACTGAGGCTGACCAGGGAGTTCCTCCATTCACGGGATTTTACTCTTTTTTTGCAACAGTTTCTTTCTTCTGTTGTAGAGTTTGTTTATGGCAGGGGACCACCAGATTGGCTTCCTTTTTTTGGAGGATAGCATCTTGTTTCTGTTAGGGATAGCACAATCCATGCACTCGCATAAATGCTTATAAAGTGCATTTGTGTAGGATTCAGCAGTCGTACCTCTATTGTCCGTCTGCATGGGTGTCGTGAAGTTTGCCATTTCTGTCTTAAGAAGCGTGAAGTTGGCTTTGGAGAAATATTTTATGGTGGTTTCCCTAATGGGGGGGTGGGGGCAGGATGCGGATGTCTAGGATGATTAGCTTGTGTTCGGATATGACCAACAAGAAATTGACCTCTGGTGTGGAACAATGGTCACCCATGTTGGTAATGACCAAGTCTAGGATATTGCTGCCCCTGGTGGGGGTGTGTATAAGTTGATCCAAGGCATTAGAATTTATGAATTCCAGAAAACATTGAGTAAAAGAGTTGGTATGAGTCATTTTCCCAGTTAATGGTGGGGTAGTTGAAATCGCCCATTATTAGGGTGTTGGGTTGTACCCTAATATTTTCCAGTGTATCAAGAAATGAGGAGTGGGAATCCTAGGGCATGGTGGGGGATCTGCAGCAAGTTAAAATTTGGATTGCGGTCTTGCCCAGAGTTAGTTGCTCTTGGATAATCTCGGATGCATTATGCTGAGCAACAAGCCTGGAGGTGTGGATATCCTTAATGAATATGGACACGCCTCCACCTTTAGTGATTTGGTCCAGGTTAGGTAGCCGAAAGGTGTGGTATGAATTATAGTCTGGTAATGCAGAGATGCTCTCTGGAGCCTGGGACCAGGTCTCTGTCACTGTACAGATGTCGATGTTCTCCATTTTAAGGAGTGCCTCGAGTGAATGCATTTTGAGATTTAAACTTCTAGCATTGAGTATAATTACCCTCAGATTTTGCTTGCTTGTACCTGTTATGGTGGTGAATTTGTCTTTTGAACCTTACCTAAAAAAGGCACTATAGGGGTGGCAAGAGCCTTAGCCTGTATCCGGAATCTCTAAGGTGACAGGAGCATGCCATCTCTGGCAAAGCATCGTGGTCTGTCAATCAAGTCATCCCAGGCAGACAGATACTGGATCCCCTTAGAATTGCACCAGAAGCTTAGCCAATTATTGAAGTCAATCATTTTGTCCTTGTACTGTGGTATCATTCTGGATGATGGCAGGATGCTACTCAGGGCTAGGGTCATACCTGCCTGGGCTACAAGATCAGACAGCTCTTCCATGTCTCTTTTCATGTAGTCCGGGGAGGTACGTCACAGGTCATTCACACCAACATGGACAATGACAGAGTCATATTTGTACTTGTTGTGGAGTAACCTGAGTGCGTGCATTATGTAGTGGATCCTGGCACCCAACAAGCAGCTGACAGTAACTTTCTCCTTGTTTATCCTGGTGAGTGGAACATCAGTGTGTCTGACTATAGAGTCACCTATGACTATAGTGCTAGGTACGTTGTTATGCCTTATGGGCTGTGGTTGAGTGGCACACTGAGTTTGTGGGATATGTGTCATTTGGGTTGTGTTGGAGGTGGAGGTTGCTTGCATTTCTGCTTTGGAGATCTCTGTTGCTTGAGCAGATTTTTATTGAGAGCCTCTGTGAATGTAGGTGTGTGTTTTGTGTTTCTATGTATCTGTTTTGGTGGTGTAGGTTGAGGGACTATGTGGTGTGGTGCAAGTGTTTACCTTCTCCTCTTGACTGTCTAGTACAGTCTTGGGTGAAGAGAGCTTTGCTTCCAGTTTGGCTATATAACTGCATCTCTCACAGGTTGTAGTGTTTGGTGGTTGGAGGACAGGGTTGTCTGTGTACATGAGGCAATTGCTGCATTGCCCCAAGATGCCCAGATTCATCAGGTAGACAGGAGCTAACCCTTAGACATGCCTGGATTGGTGCTTATTTATTAAGTACTAAAAAAAAGTGAGGAAAGTTGAGTGTTGTAGTAATTTGTAGCTTATTTAGTGCTTACAATGAGTTTAAAACAAGTGCTGAGCTCAAAGAAACAGATTTGAGTTCTAAAACTAAAAAAATGGCTAGTTCAAAGGAAAGATTTGGAGATCAGACTTTATGGCGCTGGGAATAGTTTAACCCTAGCTAAGCAGTGATGTATAAAGTGTATTTTTTTTTGTAATATAACAGTAGCAAATGAGCAAACTGATTTAAACCAATTAACCAATAAAAAAACTAAGAAATGAGCCCCATTCTAGCAGTCTTTGATCAGACAAGTTCTAACTGCACACTTCTGCCACTAGGGTACAGGGGAACCATCTCCAAAAAAAGATGGTCTGGATTAGTGCTCAAGTTATACAACCATAGCTAGATTCAGCTGGTCTGAATTTAGTCTATGCTACAGCAAACAAGGCGTACCAATTTCAGAAAGAAACAGTTCAAATAAGCAGGCACAATAAGCCTTTAACCAGAAACTCCCAGCTCAGAAGGGCAGAATCTACCCTCTCCTCCCACAAGAGTGCAGACCATGGGGGGCATGGCTAGGATGTAGACTGGTTGGCAGCATCTTTTCTCAGCTCTGCACTCAAAAGATATTTCTGACAGGAAATTTTAAAAACTAGATATTGTAGACAAACCTATTTTGTTGAATTACTTCTACTAATATCACTAGAAGTCTACAGTGCAAAAAATTTGGCTTTAAACATTATTTTTCCTGTAAAAAACAAGAAGAAAGGTATCAGCATCTACTGACAATGAGCTTTTCTAAGCATACCACACAGGACCAGACGATGAAAAAGGAGATACAGTCTTTATTAAATGCTATACAAGACTTGTCAGTGAAATTAGACAAAATGAATACCAAACTGGACACTTTTGAGGAGAGATCTACAAAACAAATGCAGCAACTACAAGAAATAATGACGCAACAGAAGTCTCAAATAGCTGACATAGAGAGATCCTTAAATGATACTGAGGGCAGACTCTCAGAACAAGATCTTCAGCTACATTTTTTATCACAACAAAATGCTTCATTACAAAATAAAATAGAGGCTCTAGAGAACAGGTCCAGACAAAATAACCTTCGCATCTATGGGCTACCAGAGAAAACAGAGGGAGATAACATGGTGACTTTCCTTACTACCTGGTTACCAGAAGTTTTAAAATTGCCAGAAGCTCTTTCTTATGGAATTGAAAGAGCCCACAGATCCTTAAGAGCTGCTTCATCAACCATCAAATCAAAAAATCACCCGAGATCAATAATAGTAAAGTTTTTTTCATCGCAGGACAAGGAACTTATTTTATAAACAGCATGGTCAACTTCTCCAGTTAAATACAAAGACAACATATCAGATTTGATAATGATTATTCTGCTGGAGTTATAACTGCAAGAAAAGAATGTCTCCCTCTGATAAAGGAATTGAAAAAAAGACAACTTAAAGTCCACTTGCTGTTCCCTGCAAGAATAAAAATATTTTTTACTGAAGGTCCTAAAACTTTTGACACTCTGCAAGCAACAGTTTCTTATCTTTCAGCTAATAAAACCTTGGATAATGTGGAAGAAATGGATTTCTCCCAATTTGGGGTTAAGCGTCACTTAGAAAAAAAATGAATGGAGTACTGCTGACAAGAAGAAGAAGAAATGATAAAAGACATATGAAAAACA